>NC_042984.1:2904600-2914600 GCF_901001165.1 Salmo trutta | reverse complement strand
CATATGTCCTGCAGCGACGATGTATCCTAGGAAGGAGATGGTGGAACGATGGAATTCCCATTTCTCTGTTTTAACAAAAAGCTGGTTCAGCACACCAACATCAAAAACGAATCCCAACTGTAAAGTATGGTGGAGGGAGCATCATGGTTTGGGGGCTGCTTTGCTGCCTCAGGGCCTGGACAGCTTGCGATCATCGACGGAGAAATGAATTCCCAAGTTTATCAAGACATTTTGCAGGAGAATGTAAGGCTATCTGTCCGCCAACTGAAGCTCAACAGAAGTTGGGTGACGCAACAGGACAACGACCCAAAAACACAGAAGTAAATCAACAACAGAATCGCTTCAAAAGAAGGAAATACACCTTCTGGAGTGGCCCAGTCAGAGTCCTGACCTCATCCTGATTGAGATGCTGTGAGATGACCTCAAGAGAGCAGTTCACACCAGACATCCCAAGAATATTGCTGAACTGAAACAGT
Organism: Salmo trutta; assembly: GCF_901001165.1. NCBI lineage: Eukaryota > Metazoa > Chordata > Actinopteri > Salmoniformes > Salmonidae > Salmo > Salmo trutta. Next base: position 2,914,124 of record NC_042984.1, on the reverse strand, counting down.
TTTGTAAAGAGGAATGGTCCACAATTCCTCCTGACCGTTGCGCAGGTCTTATCTGCAACTACAGAAAACATTTGGTTGAGGTTATTGCTGCCAAAGGAGGGTCAACCAGTTATTAAATCCAAGGGTTCACATACATTTCCCACCCTGCACTGTGAATGTTTACACGGTGTGTTCAATACAGACATGAAAACGTATAATTGTTTGACTCGATAGCCTTCCCTGTAGCTCAGTTGGTAGAGCATGTTGTTTGCAACGCCAGGATTGTGGGTTCGATTCCCACGGGGGGCCAGCACAGAAATAAACAAAAAATTTTTTTATGAAATGTATGCATTCACTACTGTAAGTCGCTCTGGATAAGAGTGTCTGCTAAATGACTAAAATGTAAATGTAAAAATGTAATCGCTGCCAAAGGTGCTTCAACAAAGTACTGAGGAAAGGGTCTGAATACTTATGTAAATGTGATATACCTGAATACTAATGTAAATGTGATATACCTGAATACTAATGTAAATGTGATATACCTGAATACTTATGTAAATGTGATATACCTGAATACTTATGTAAATGTGATATACCTGAATACTGATGTAAATGTGATATACCTGAATACTTATGTAAATGTGATATACCTGAATACTTATGTAAATGTGATATACCTGAATACTTATGTAAATGTGATATACCTGAATACTAATGTAAATGTGATATACCTGAATACTAATGTGAATGTGATATACCTGAATACTGATGTAAATGTGATATACCTGAATACTGATGTAAATGTGATATACCTGAATACTGATGTAAATGTGATATACCTGAATACTGATGTAAATGTGATATACCTGAATACTGATGTAAATGTGATATACCTGAATACTAATGTAAATGTGATATACCTGAATACTAATGTAAATGTGATATACCTGAATACTAATGTAAATGTGATATACCTGAATACTAATGTAAATGTGATATACCTGAATACTAATGTAAATGTGATATACCTGAATACTAATGTAAATGTGATATACCTGAATACTAATGTAAATGTGATATACCTGAATACTATGTATATACCTGAATACTTATGTAAATGTGATATACCTGAATACTAATGTAAATGTGATATACCTGAATACTAATGTAAATGTGATATACCTGAATACTAATGTAAATGTGATATACCTGAATACTCATGTAAATGTGATATACCTGAATACTAATGTAAATGTGATATACCTGAATACTAATGTAAATGTGATATACCTGAATACTAATGTAAATGTGATATACCTGAATACTAATGTAAATGTGATATACCTGAATACTAATGTAAATGTGATATACCTGAATACTAATGTAAATGTGATATACCTGAATACTCATGTAAATGTGATATACCTGAATACTCATGTAAATGTGATATACCTGAATACTCATGTAAATGTGATATACCTGAATACTCATGTAAATGTGATATACCTGAATACTAATGTAAATGTGATATACCTGAATACTAATGTAAATGTGATATACCTGAATACTTATGTAAATGTGATATACCTGAATACTTATGTAAATGTGATATACCTGAATACTCATGTAAATGTGATATACCTGAATACTCATGTAAATGTGATATACCTGAATACTAATGTAAATGTGATATACCTGAATACTAATGTAAATGTGATATACCTGAATACTCATGTAAATGTGATATACCTGAATACTCATGTAAATGTGATATACCTGAATACTCATGTAAATGTGATATACCTGAATACTCATGTAAATGTGATATACCTGAATACTAATGTAAATGTGATATACCTGAATACTAATGTAAATGTGATATACCTGAATACTAATGTAAATGTGATATACCTGAATACTAATGTAAATGTGATATACCTGAATACTCATGTAAATGTGATATACCTGAATACTCATGTAAATGTGATATACCTGAATACTAATGTAAATGTGATATACCTGAATACTAATGTAAATGTGATATACCTGAATACTTATGTAAATGTGATATACCTGAATACTAATGTAAATGTGATATACCTGAATACTAATGTAATGTGATATACCTGAATACTAATGTAAATGTGATATACCTGAATACTCATGTAAATGTGATATACCTGAATACTCATGTAAATGTGATATACCTGAATACTCATGTAAATGTGATATACCTGAATACTAATGTAAATGTGATATACCTGAATACTAATGTAAATGTGATATACCTGAATACTAATGTAAATGTGATATACCTGAATACTAATGTAAATGTGATATACCTGAATACTAATGTAAATGTGATATACCTGAATACTAATGTAAATGTGATATACCTGAATACTAATGTAAATGTGATATACCTGAATACTTATGTAAATGTGATATACCTGAATACTTATGTAAATGTGATATACCTGAATACTAATGTAAATGTGATATACCTGAATACTAATGTAAATGTGATATACCTGAATACTCATGTAAATGTGATATACCTGAATACTAATGTAAATGTGATATACCTGAATACTAATGTAAATGTGATATACCTGAATACTAATGTAAATGTGATATACCTGAATACTAATGTAAATGTGATATACCTGAATACTAATGTAAATGTGATATACCTGAATACTAATGTAAATGTTATATACCTGAATACTAATGCAAATGTGATATACCTGAATACTCATGTAAATGTGATATACCTGAATACTCATGTAAATGTGATATACCTGAATACTAATGTAAATGTGATATACCTGAATACTAATGTAAATGTGATATACCTGAATACTAATGTAAATGTGATATTTTGTAAATGTGATATTTTCGCATTTTATTTGTAATAAATTTGCAAACATTTAAAAAAAAACAATGTTTGCTTTGTTATTATGGGGTATTGTATGTAGATCAATGAGGGGGGAAAATGAAGGGGTTTCAAGGGGTTTCAATACTTTCCGAAGGCATTGTAATATATTGTATTATTACAAGTGTATGTAATGTATTGTATTATTATAAGTGTATATAACATAGTGTATGTAATGTATTGTATAGGCATTGTAATGTATTGTATTATTATAAGTGTATATAACATAGTGTATGTAATATATTGTATTATTACAAGTGTATGTAATGTTTTGTATTATTATAAGTGTATATAACATAGTGTATATAATGTATTGTATTATTATAAGTGTATATAACATAGTGTATGTAATGTATTGTAAAGGCATTGTAATGTATTGTATTATTACAAGTGTATGTAATATATTGTATTATTACAAGTGTATGTAATATATTGTATTATTATAAGTGTATATAACATAGTGTATGTAATGTATTGTATTATTATAAGTGTATATAACATAGTGTATGTAATGTATTGTATTATTATAAGTGTATATAACATAGTGTATGTAATGTATTGTATAGGCATTGTAATGTATTGTATTATTATAAGTGTATGTAACATAGTGTATATAATGTATTGTATTATTTTCAGTGTGTATAATGTATTGTGTAAAATGTATTGTATTACTATAAGTGTATATAATGTATTGTATTATTGGGAGTGTGTATAAATATTGTATATAATGTACTGTATTATTAGAAGGGTGTATAATTTATCGTATTATTATAAGTGTATTTAAGGTATTCAAATCACTTACTTACAAGCCCTTTACCAACAATGCTGTTCAAGAAATAGAGTTAAAAAAATATTTTCTAAATTAAATAAAATAGACAGATTAAAATAATTCTAATGAATCTAAAAGTAACACAATACATTTACATAACAATAACGAGGCAATATACAGGGGGTATCGGTACAGAGTCAATGTGGAGGCTATATACAGGGGGTACCGGTACAGAGTCAATGTGGAGGCTATATACAGGGGTACCGGTACAGAGTCAATGTGGAGGCTATATACAGGGGGTACCGGTACAGAGTCAATGTGGAGGCTATATACAGGGGGTACCGGTACAGAGTCAATGTGGAGGCTATATACAGGGGGTACCGGTACAGAGTCAATGTGGAGGCTATATACAGGGGGTACCGGTACAGAGTCAATGTGGAGGCTATATACAGGGGGTACCGGTACAGAGTCAATGTGGAGGCTATATACAGGGGGTACCGGTACAGAATCAATGTCTCCTGAGGGGGAAAAGGTCTTGTCGTACACTCTTCACAACTGTCTTGGTGTGTTTGGACCATGATAGTTTGTTGGTGATGTGGACACTAAGGAACTTGAAACTTCCGACCCGCTCCACTTCAGTCCTGTTGATGTTAATGGGGGCCTGTTCGGCCCTCCTTTTCCTGTAGTCCACGATCAGCTCCATTGTCTTGCTACACTGCCAGGTCTCTGACCTCGTCCCTATAGGCCGTCTCATCGTTGGTGGTGATCAGGCCTACTACCACTGTTGTGTCGTAAGCAAACTTTATGATGGTGTTAGAGTCGTGCTTGGCCACGCAGTCGTTGGTGAACAAAGAGTACATGAGGGGCCTCTTTACTGTTGATGTTGAGACTGGTGTTTTGTGGGTACTATTTAATGAAGCTACTAGTTGAGGTCTTGTGAGGCTTCTATTTCTCAAACTAGGCACTCTACTTGTCCTCTTGCTCAGTTGTGCACCGGGGCCTCCCATTCCTCTTTCTATTCTGGTTAGTGCCAGTTTGCGCTACTCTGTGAAGGGAGTAGTAACGCAACAACATGTGGAGAAAGTCAAGGGGTCTGAATACTTTCCGAAGGCTCTGTAATGTATTATGTGCTGTCAGTTGTAACACATGCAAGAGAATGCATGAAAATTACATCAGAAGAGCAAGTCAGTATATGAATCAGTTACACTGTGAAATGGTTTAGTTGCTGGAAGTAATAAAATCTCTGTTGTGTCTTTTCAGAATCTCTGGAGTTGATCGCCACAGCTGCAGAGCACTCCAACACAGCCATCAGAAAGATGGTGAGTCCTTTTAACAGCTGCAGAGCACTCCAACACAGCCATCAGAAAGATGGTGAGTCCTTTAACAGCTGCAGAGCACTGAAACACAGCCATCAGAAAGATGGTGAGTCCTTTAACAGCCGCAGAGCACTCTAACACAGCCATCAGAAAGATGGTGAGTCCTTTATCAGCTGCAGAGCACTGAAACACAGCCATCAGAAAGATGGTGAGTCCTTTATCAGCTGCAGAGCACTCCAACACAGCCATCAGAAAGATGGTGAGTCCTTTATCAGCTGCAGAGCACTGAAACACAGCCATCAGAAAGATGGTGAGTCCTTTAACAGCTGCAGAGCACTCCAACACAGCCATCAGAAAGATGGTGAGTCCTTTAACAGCTGCAGAGCACTCCAACACAGCCATCAGAAAGATGGTGAGTCCTTTAACAGCTGCAGAGCACTCCAACACAGCCATCAGAAAGATGGTGAGTCCTTTTAACAGCTGCAGTGCACTGAAACACAGCCATCAGAAAGATGGTGAGTCCTTTAACAGCTGCAGAGCACTGAAACACAGCCATCAGAAAGATGGTGAGTCCTTTAACAGATCACACACAACCGAACGTAAACACATCGCAGGGCCAAACCACATCAACATTACTCCAACCTCCACCACCCCACCCGTTCGTTCACACCAGATAAACCCCCCCCCCCCCCCCCCCCCCAGCAGAGACGCTGTCATTTAACATGAGGTTGTTTTTCATCTTATAGCACCTTCTGGTTCAGTAGGACTGACTCGACTCATTCCTTTAGCTCCTAGTGGAGAAGAAGGCCTCGACAATGGTCCTTCATTCAGTCCCTCAATGTACTTACTGTGTGTTCAACCACTGTCTCTGAACGATTACAGGAGCGTATGCATAAGCTGCTGAAGGTGTATGAGCTGCTGGGAGGAGAGGAGGACATCGTTAACCCTACTAACGAACTCATCAAGGAGGGACACATCCTCAAGCTGTCGGCCAAGAACGGCACTTCACAGGACAGATACCTCATACTGGTGAGTGACACGCGCACACACGCGCACGCACGCACGCACACACACACACACACCTCACAGGACAGATACCTCATCCTGGTGAGTGACACACGCACGCACGCACGCACACACACACACACACACACACACACACCTCACAGGACAGATACCTCATCCTGGTGAGTGACACACGCACGCACGCACGCACGCACGCACACACACACACACACACACACACACACACACACACACACACACCTCACAGGACAGATACCTCATCCTGGTGAGTGACGCGCACACACACACACGCACGCACGCACGCACGCACACACACACACACACACACACACACACACACACACACACACCTCACAGGACAGACACCTCATACTGGTGAGTGACACACACACAAACACACACACACACACACACAAATACACACACACACACACACACACACACACACACACACACACACACACCTGACAGGACAGATACCTCATCCTGGTGAGTGAGTCATTGTAAAGATGATGTGTTTGTTAAAGATTGTGTTGTCTTTCCAAAAGGATGCTGCTACTGTGAATCTGCTTGGAATCCACTGTTCCACTATGGAGTCCACTGGGTAAAATGTTGTTGTTTATAGTGTATCAACATCTCTCTCTCTACTCTGTCTCTCTCACACCAATCTTCCTCACCAACACCCCGCCAGGCTGTTCCCAACGTCATGCGCTTCAACACTTCAACGTGAAAATTGGAACGGAAATTGCGCCACACTCAACTCACGCAGCTGAACAATTTGTTTGTTTGTTAAACTTTGTCTGTAAACACGCTGGATGATTCAGAATCCATTGAAGAGCTTGAACGATTCATTGACGAGAGATACTTACGAACTCTTAGAAACATGTCGCTAGCTTCGGAGGACTCAAGCATTGTTAAGGACAACCAACCCAATCAACAAAACAAACCAAAATCAGGTTGGACAATTGGTATCAACGATGGAACCAAACCATCCCCTAGTAAGAGGGCGCGTGTGGCGAGTGGGGAGAGGTTTACAGATATGGATGTTGACTTGTTGAAATCCATCAATGAAAGGCTTGCCAAACTTGATATCTTGGATATATTACGAGAGGATATCAATGCATTATGTGCCGGTCTAGAATTCAGCCAACGTCAGATTGATGATCTAAGGAAAGAGAACACGGAGCTGTAGACTCTATTCATAGCAAGGTGGAGGTGGTACAAAGGGAGAACAAACAACTTAAAGAAACCTTGCTTGATGTACAGTGTCGATCAATGCGGGACAATCTCATATTTTCAGGGATACCGGAGAATGACAACAGCAGAGGCTGTGAGGACACAGTCCGAGATTTTATGTCAACTCAACTAAAACTGCCCACTGATGTTGTGCGTGATGTAACTTTCTCCAGAGTCCATAGAATAGGTAAGACCTCTGGAAATAGGCCATTATTGCATGTTTTGACAAAATTAAGCAAAAGGAAATGACGAAGAACATGGGCAGAGAACTCAGAAACACTGATTTTGGAATGAATGATCACTTCCCCACCGAGATCAATGAAAGGAGAAAAAAACTATATCCCATCATGAAGGAAAAACGTTGCCTGAATCAACGAGTCTCCATGGTGATGGATAAACTTTATATCAACGGGCAATTGTATCGGGACTCTAGAGTAACTTCCTGGCTATTTTAATTTAATGTTCAAATTTGAGTTTGTATGTTGTAGTGTATCATGACAACTTCAACTATAACGAATACATTCTCTATTGATCTTCACTTGACAAGGAAAGGGTTGCATATAGCTCAGGTTAATGTATGTAGCCTTCCTAACAAAATACATGAGGTTTTTAACTTGGTCAAGATAAATAATATTCATATTTTGGCCTTGACCGAAACGCATTTAGATGCATCTGTAAATGATGGGCAAATTAACATTCATGGATATAGTCTACTGAGAAGCGACAGGAATAGGAAGGGTGGGGGTGTAGCACTGTATATTCAGAATCAGATACCTTTTAAGAGGAGGGATGACCTTAATGTATGTCAAGTAGAGGCACTATGGGCTCAAGTACATCTGCCTCACCAGGCAGCCATATTGGTAGGATGTGTGTACAGACCTCCTAGCTCTAAGGTGTCCTATTTGGATGACTTATACACTGGGTTTGACAAGGCCACAGATAGCAACAGAGATGTATTTATCTTGGGTGATTTTAATATAAATTGGAAGGATCACAATAATTTGAATAGAACAAAATTGATGAGATATGCTATGAACTGTGGTTTGAAACAAATGGTTAATGATACTACTAGATCATCAATTAAGTTGGGTCATCGTTCAGACACATGCATTGATCTGATTTTCTGTAATATACCATCGCAATGCTTAAAAGCCAGATCAATGCCAGTGGGCTGGACAGACCATAATATTGTGACCGTAACCATGAACACCAAGGTTCCAAAGAAACCCCCTAGGATTGTGGTCAAGAGAAATTTTAAAACATTTAATTATGAGCTATTTCTAAATGATTTGGCTGCTGTACCCTGGGAGCTGATTTATCTAGAGGATGATTTAAATCACGCTACAGAATGTTTTATTGATTTGCTCACTGAGGTTATGGACCATCATGCCCCTATAAGAAAGAGTACAGTTGGTGCACGTCCATCTCCATGGATTGATGATGAACTGGGTGAGGCTTTTTCTCAAAGAAATATGTCAAAAGTCTTAGCAGCCAAGTCAAAACTAGAAATTGATGAACAGAATTATAGAACATTTCGTAATTATGCAGTTAAATTGAATCGAAGGAAAAAAAAGTTATTTTTCAACAATGCTTTTATTGATTGTAAAAATGATTGTAAAAAGGTATGGAACACAGTTAAGGGTTTACTTGGTACATCTATCTCATCATGCCCTTCTAGTGTGGAGGTTGACGGGAGAATAATAACAAAACCAGTTGATATTGCCAATCATTTTGCAGATTTTTTCACAAAGAAAATTAATTTACGGAGCAACAATGTAAACATACATTCTTCCAAACAAGCTATTGTCCAATGGATTGATGATCATATTATGAGCAACAAGATCTGCTCTTTTAGTCTGCAAACGGTGTCAGTGGAGGAGGTGTTAAACCTTTTGAAGTCATTACCTGATGGGAAATCTACAGGTTATGGACAATTTTTTGCTTCGCTGTGCTGCTCCCCAGATTGCAGTTCCACTGAGATACATATTTAATTGGTCACTGGAAAAGGGGATGTTTGCAAATGTATGGAAGCATGCTAAACTTTGTCCTATTCCAAAAGACTGCAAAGAACCCGCTACTCCTGCCAATAGTGGACCAATTAGTCTACTCCCTACACTCAGTAAGATATTGGAGGGTATTGTGAGTAGACAAATATGGGAGTACATGGAAAATAATGATCTGATTACAGCCAATCAGCATGCTTATCGCAAAAATCATTCCACTACCACTGCATTGGTTGACATGACTGACCAGTGGCTCAATG